>NW_026898266.1:0-48640 GCF_033153095.1 Gastrolobium bilobum
CCTTCCCGGAGGCGTCGGTGTAAAGCTCAATCTCAAGCGCAGGATCAGGAAGGACCAGCACAGGAGCAGTAGTCAGTCTCTCCTTCAACTCCTGAAAACAGACCTCACACTCGTGAGTCCACACAAATGGAGTCTCCTTCCGAGTAAGGCGAGTCAATGGCAAAACCATGGTAGAGAATCCCTTGATGAACCTCCGATAGTAACCTGCCAAACCCAGAAAGCTCCTCACTTCCGTAACTGTCTTGGGTCTCTCCCAATCCAGTACGGCCTCAATCTTGTTCGGATCCACTGCAACTCCCTCAGCAGAAATAACATGCCCAAGAAACTTCACAGACTTGAGCCAAAACTCACACTTTGAAGGCTTTGCATACAGCTTCTTCTCCTTCAGCACTTGCAGAACAGTTCTCAAATGCTCCACATGCTCTTCCTCCGTCTTGGAGTAAATCAAAATATCGTCAATGAAGACGATCACAAACTGATCCAGGTACGGCTGAAAAATCCTGTTCATGTAATCCATGAACACAACAGGTGCATTGGTGAGACCGAACGGAATCACCAAGTACTCAAAATGACCATATCTCGAGCGAAAAGCAGTCTTCGGGACATCCTCCGGCTTCACCCGAATCTGATGGTATCCGGACCGGAGATCAATCTTGGAATACACACAAGCACCCCTGAGCTGATCCAACAGATCATCAATCCGAGGAAAGGGATACTTGTTCTTGATTGTCACCTTGTTCAGCTGCCTGTAGTCGGTGCACAATCGCATTGTCCCGTCCTTCTTCTTCACGAAGATAACCGGTGCTCCCCAAGGAGACACACTCGGTCTAATGAAGTCTTTCACTGAAAGATCCTCAATATGCTTCTTCAGCTCTGCCAACTCCGGCGGCGACATCCGGTATGGAGCTAAAGAAATCGGCCCCACACCAGGCAACAGATCTATGGAGAACTCTATCTCCCTCTGTGGCGGAAACTCAGGAATATCCTCAGGAAACACTTCGAGGAATTCCCTCACCACAGGAATGCCGGTGATGTCTTCCTGTGTACCACTCACCAAACCTCCCAACATGACATAACCAAATGCCCCTGCTCTCAAGGCTCTCCTAGCCTGCAGCAACGAAATGTACGGCGAGGAACTGGCTGTGGAATCACACGGAGACAACACTACGCGCTTGGCACAACAGTCAATCATCACACAATTTCTGGACAGCCAATCCATGCCCAGAATAACCTCCAAGTTGGCCATCGGCAATCCTATCAGATCCACCGAGAACTCACGGCCATCCCACTGAAATGCCACATCGCGATGAACAGTGGTAGCATCACATCTTTCTCCGGTGGCGGTAGTCACCCGCATCGGTGGAGAAAGCACATCACTGGGCAACTCAAGCCCCACAGCAATCGGGGTAGCAACAAAAGAATGCGTAGCCCCAGAGTCAAACAACTCATCAACAGCTGATGAACCAATCGTAACAGTACCTCTGACAAGGTTCGGAGCTCGATCCGACCGCTGACGATCCAGAGTATAAACTCTCCCTGAAGATGGTGGCACTGCCGGTGCTGAAGTATGTGGAAGGGGAACCATCTGAAGTGGCACTTCCTGTACTGCAGTAGCCCTCGTCGTCGCCGACGGACAGTCTCTGGAGAAATGGCCCTCCTTGCCACACTGAAATCAAATCAACTGGCCGGTAGAACACGGCCCAAAATGAGTTTTCCCGCATCCCGTACACCTGGGAGCAGGAGGTCTCGCCGCACTCCCCTGACCAGAAGTCCTCTTGAACTGACTCGGCGCCTGCCGAGCTGCCAACTGTTTACCCTTGCCCTTGTTCCCAAACTTCCTATCTCGCCAAGAAGTGGAACTACCAGCTGCAACCTTTGTTGCCTCAGCAACCTTGGCCTTCTTGGCCTTACTCGAGCTGTAGTAATCTTCAATATCACGACACTGCTGAACCAGTGTCCCAAAATCTCTTGAAGCAGAACCAGCTAGGTAACCAGCAATATCCTCACTAAGTCCCATGCGGAACTTAGCAGCCAGAAATGTAGGAGTAGGCCTCGCCATCCTGAAGTGTGCAAACTTCACCAACTGGTTGAACTTAGCCAGGTACTCGTCCACAGACAACGAGCCCTGAACCAATCTGTCAAACTCTCCCTTCTGCCTCTCCTGAGCGTCATATGGAAAGTACTGACCCAAGAAGAAATCCTCGAACATAGGCCAAGTCATCACATGACCCTGCATCTCGTAGACATGAGAAAGGTTTGTCCACCACTCATGGGCATCGCCCTCCAACATGTAAGTAGCGAACATCAACTTCTGCGGATCTGTGCACTGCATGACCCGAAATATCTTGTCCAACGCCTGCAACCAACGTGTCGCTGCAACAGGATCAAAGGATCCATCAAAGACAAGTGGCTTATGCTTACGGAAAGCATTCAGCCGGCGATCGATCTCATCACGATCCTCAACAAAAACAGGGACGGTCTGCATGGCCCCCGTAAGATGACTGCCATCTCCCATCTGACTCTGAGAGTCATCCTGCAGACTGGGTGGAGGTGGTGGTGGTGGCGGTGGAGCATGACCAACATCAGGGCCATTCCTCATCTCCTCCAACATGACTCTTAACATCGTCATGTTCGCCAGACGGTTGGCCTCCAACACGTCCTCAGTGGCCTTCCTGTTCGCCTCTCTAACGGCGTCCAGCATGGCCTGGTTTGCCATTCTCATGGCCTCCTGGTCGGCTAGTCGGGCCGCCTGCATCTCAGCTAATGCAGCCAGGACAGGATCGGGCCGATCCTCCGAAGACTCGCGGTTTCTCCCGGGTCTTACCATGACTCTGCACAAGTTACACAAATTATGAGTTGATCAGGCCCACGCAATGTGGTCACATATGCATTTTCATAATAATACTCGACGGAGCAAACATACAAAACAGACACAACCAAACATCCTAATTATTGCAATACATACAGGCTTTTCCCTTGAACCGTCGCTCTGATACCATAAAATGTAACACCCCGTGTATACTCGGAATATTAACATTACATCGTATTAAGCGGTGCTTAATTAAAAATTGCGGAATATTCTTTTTCTTTTCAATTATGACGTCATTATCAATTACCAACTTGATTACTTAATCAATTTCATAAAATATCGCCTGTATGTAAATTGCAATAAGACATCTACTGAAATACCTCAATATATAGATAAAGTGTGTATCTAAATCACGACATTACATCAAGTAATCCGGACAATATCCTGATACATTATTACAACTCCAAAAGACTCAAGACATAATCAAGACATAACAATACTATGTGTCATGGACAATCCCCATGCTCACCAAATAAACATAGTAAGCAACCAGTCTCAACGTAAAACTCCGTAAACATAACTGAAGCTATAAGCATAAACAACATGCAAATCCAACATCCAATCATGGCAGCATAATATAACAACAATCTAACTCAGCTCCGGCCTCCTGCCGCCTGAGGTCTCAACATTACCTGACCCTGAAATAAGCATTCCCCAAACGTGGGGTGAGATCTCTAAACAAGAAATCTCAGTAAGACAAGGGGTCCTCAAGGATCTTCCACCCCAAGCTCACTTACATGTGCAATATAAGTTCTAAAAGCATTTATATCATTATCAGTTCCAAAACTATGTAGTGCAACAGATATCTATGGCATGTGTGTAATCACTATCTACTGGCCAGAGAAATGTAGGAATACGTCTATTCCCTACATGTAGTACAAGGAACACCGCTTGCACCTCACCCACAGCCTCACCCTATTGTATGTTCTACATACTCAGGCTTACCGTATAGGTGGAACACCTCCATGCATATCAACAAGGCACTAACATACAATAGCTCAACAGCATTTCCAAAACATCAAAAGCATGTAACACAACATGCATATACCATATCCCCATGGGACATGGTGGAACCACAACATGGCTAAACCGAGGACACGAAAGCTTACCTGTACCCGTATGCCCCTCCGACTCGAACTCGGTATCCCAAGGGTCCACACCACAATTAGAATCCAATGCACTCACAGATCTGGTTCAATGACCATCATAATATTAATATACATATTCTAAAATTTCAAGGCAATCAGATATTATTTTCTTTTTTTCAATTCAAACCGGAGATCCTTTCTAAGATATATCATTTAACTTATTTAATTTTAGATAATTATTATCTTATATATATATATATATATATAGCCACAAAATATATATATTACACGAGTCATAAAGTTATCGTTTTCTCCGAATATCGCCGTTTGAAGTTGGACCAGCAAATATGCCAACCAACCTCAAAACAGCTCCAAACAGCCTTCACTCAATCAAACGATTTGGAAAATCCACTCAACCAATTGCTCTAAAAATTTTCTACAAGAAACTAGACACCTCAAGCTTCAATTTAACATATCATACAACTAATTTGACTAAGAAACGAAGCGAGAATAATTTTCCCAAACACGGTCCAGATCAGCCCCATGTGTAGGAGCCAACAAGGCAGTCAGTGTTCTCTGCCTTCTACAGGCCGACGCCCAACCTAGAAAAATCCCAAATTTTACCACACAACAGAGTACATCTCAAGGTTCAAAAAGGAGTATGGAACGTCCCTATCATACCTCTGTGGAAGGAGACATGCTCTCCCAAAGTTCGCCTAGATTATACCAATTTCTAGAAATTTCGCCAGAGTTTCCTTTGTTTTTCCAATAATCCCCAAGTTTGAAAAAGTGTGCTATGACCTCAATTTGTACCTAATAATCATTGGGTGGCACACACAAGGACCAGCAATGACTTGGAGATCTTACAACCCTTCACAGTTTCTATCCAAATTAATCATTATACATCATCCATGCTTACTTTCTCAATTTAACTCATTTCAATCACAAAGTCCGATTGCATTCATTCTTTACATCATAATCATCACTCACATCCTAGAATAGGCATATTGCCCTTTCATCATATTACATACTTCAACGTTACATCAAATCTTCATATTACAAATTACAACTTCAAATGGACATATTACAATTCTTCTTTCAAATATACAAGATAATACTCCAAAATAAGCATGGTACACAAGACTAAACTTAGACAAAATATACATCATGAACAAAATGATAACAATACTCCTAATCATATGCATTGTTCATGACCTAAATCTAGCCTAGGCCCAACGGCCACCAAAATGCAAAATGCATATAAATCCTCCAGCTCAGCCTACGGGCTTCTTGCCTGCCGCCCCAGCACCACTGCTACCTCCTGAAATAAAGTCCCCAAAGTGGGGTGAGATATACGAATGTATCTCAGTAACCTAGAGGTTCTGGAGAATACTCTGTCCCATGGCTCACATCGATGCATATAAATAGCATAACATAACATCTGAAAATGAGATAAAGCAAGGGATTTAGTGAAGTAGGGGATCATAGGAATACAAAATACGACGAAGCTGGAATGGTCAATGCCAAATCCACGCAGCGTCCAGCCTATTGGCCTCGGCATATAAGCCTACGAGTCTCAACCAAGGCGTGTTCCCAGAACATAAAACCAAGGCACCCACCAACCACATCCCCCCGAGACTTCCTAGTGTGCTCCTATCGGGATCACACACCACGACCCCAGGTCAACTGGAACTCCCTCTCGGAGACCTATCCAGTGGAAGTCCGTAATGCCCGAAGGCAACACGCCTACTGGCCAGAGACACGGTACATCCTATGTACCGACACATATACAATATGCATGAACATGTTATCCTATATTATCTACATACATTTTCTACCATTACCCTCAACGGGCATGATGGAACACACAAGGGGATCAGACCCCAGTACCAAGAGGTTACTTGTATAATCCTCTCTTGCAGCTCCAATGCAATATATTTTCCGAGCTAGTTACACAACAGAAATGCCTACACAGAGGACATTCCCAATCAACTTCTATTCACCAATTACATGTCAATTCTCAAGCATAAATGCATGATTTAAAATACTCACCACAATCTCTTTTGGTCCGGGACCAAGTATAATGACCCTAACTGGTAAATCTTAATTACAGATTTAATTTAAGGATTTAAATGCCATAATTAGATTCAGAGCGTAATTTCGAGTATTTTGACTGTAATAATGACTAGGTTATGAACAGTGCGTTCTACCAGGTGATCTGCATTCTTGTGAATTAACCGGTAGAGCTAAAATGAGTAAAATGATTTTAGAGACATAATTTGACAATTCTGACCCCAAATATGAGTTCAGAACGAAAAATTGTATAGTCTAGCACTTTTCGTGAAAATCTCGTGAATAGTATTTTCTACCGGGTATTTTGTACTGCTATTAAGCAACCGGTAGAGTTCAGAAACAAATAATTGATGAAATAAGAATAAAAAATTCCAATATATGCCATACAAGTCAAAATAGGCCCAATAATGATAAGTTTATAAGTTTTAAGTTTCGTAAGCAAACGACGTACGGTTAGTGATTCACAGTGCATTTCGTCAAAAACGGTGCATAAAACATACTGTGAATTATGAATATTGTTCCTTAGGAAATAAAAATTAATGTAAATGAGTTCAGAAAAATAAAAATATGTTTGTAGCGTTAAGTTAGTTCCGGGTCAATTTAAGTGAAAATACGCGAAAGAAAAACAACCGGTAAAAAGAGCCACCTATGCATATAAGTATGGGTGTTCGCGGTCTGGATTAGATCGGTTTTGGAAGCAAAAATCATCCGATCCAATTCCTTCGGTTTGATCATATAATCATCCATTCAGTTTGGATTTCTTTTCAAATCCGATCCGATCCAATCCAATTTTTTTCGGTTTGGATTGGATTGGTTTTTGGTTTTTTGAAAATCCTAAAATTTATTTCATGATTATTATGCAAATAACATCTTTTGTATTGGTTTTGTAAATTATTATTTTTTTAAATACAAAAGTATTAGTAAACTATAATATAGTTTTTTTTTGGCAATGAGATATGAAACTCTACAAAGATAAAATTGTTGATGAGATGTGACTAGATTTTTTCTTGGGTTTAGTTGATACCTAATGAGTCTTGGGTTTAAAAATTTTTGGACTATGATTGGAGAAAGATCCAAGTAGGTAGAGGGAAATTAATATATTGGATCGGTTTGGATTGGATCGGTTTCCATCAACCCATCCAAAAACCGATCCAATCCAATTAAAATTTGCGATTTTTTTTCGGTTTTCGATTTTTTGGTTTTCGGTTTATTCGGTTATCGGTTTTTCGGTTCGGTCATCGCGGTTTGAATCGGTTTGGATCGGTTGATGAACACCCCTACATATAAGTCCAACTCACTTAAGTGATCACTATTCACTCAAAAACTCTCTCTTTTCTCTCTTCATACTCGAGGAACTCATCAAGAAGGGGGGGGGAGGGGTTAGGGTTTGAATTTCTTTCTTTGATTTCTCCATCATCAATCCTCCAAATCCAAAAGTCTATTACATGAAATTGATTGTAAACCACCCAATGAATCCATCCCACCGATCAATTTGAGCTAAAATTGCTTGTGTGAGGAGCTCTTCCCTTTCCCCTTTTCGGTTTACTATTCATCAAGGGTGAAAAATGGAGTTTTTGATGGAGCTTCTCTTGGTGAATGTCCTCTAGGATTTGAATAGGTGATTAGAGGTAACAAAACTATAATCCTATGGTTTTATTCTTGTGATTTATGTTTTTAAATTATGATCATATTTTTGGGTGGGAAATAAAGTAGTTTAAAAATTGAATTGATGATGTATTATGGATGTTTTGGATATAGGAATGTTAAATAAGCATTTGTGTATGTGTAAAATTGGAAAAAAAATCCATGGTGTGGTGCTCCTTATGATTCGGCCTTGTATGGTTAAAGAGGGTTGAATGTGCAAAACTTTATCTTATGTATTGGGAAGGTCTAATGTGTTGGAGTGTGTATAAATTGATGAATTAGTGAGAATGCCAAAATGGAGAAAAATCCTATGTGTCATGTCCCTAGGTTTCGGCCATAGTGTGCTTGTGAGGGGCTTGATGTTCCAAAATTAAATTGAAACCTTGTGCATACATATATGTATGTTTAAGTTGCTAATTAAGTGAAGAAAATGAAATGTAAAAAAGAAGAACGCTTCGCCTTCTCCCTTGTAGATTTCGACCTATAGGGTGGTTTAGGGGTAGATTTTGTTACATTTTATTTTAATAAAATGTGTTGTTTTCAATGTATGAAATTGGTGAGCTAAAGAATTGTAATGACTTAAAAATTGTTGAAAGAAATATTAGTTCCCTTTATGTGTACCCATGGCCTTATAGAGAAAAATGGCTTGAAATAGGTTGGAAATTCTCTTGTGAGTACTTAGTTAATTTAGGGAACATTAACGATTATAAAATGGTCTTGACTTGTGTACTGGCATATGATTGGCAAAAACGTAAAGAAACAAAAGTAAATGTTAAAATGTATGCCTTATGTAAGAATCATGGCATTGAATCATTTTATTGATTTTGTTGTGGATTCTTCTTTAGGTGTGCCTAGGGACTGAAAAGGATCAGAATCTTATTGAAGCAATATAAGTAACTTGTGCCACAAGTAAGCATATTGGTAAAGCTTCAAGAGGTAAGCTCTATGTTTAAGGAGTTTTTTCCTGCTTGAGTGCTCCACCATGGTTAGTGAGTTATGGTTGGATTGTATGACTGTTATTTTGATACTTTGTATAGATGCATTCATATAGAGTTATTTGATAACATGATATGACTTGTTCTGATATGATTTCTGTATTGATGTATAGTACACTAATGTCTTCTTGGGGTTTCTCTGAGATTGACGATGTACACCTCTGACATGTTCTGGTTTCGCTTGGGGTCCTCCCTTGGGAACACGTGCGTTGATTTCCGCTTGGGGTCCTCCCTTGGGAATGACGACGCACGCCTCTGATATAATATGTATATATGTTTTGTTCTGTTATGATATCTGTTATATGTTGCATTCGTATACTCTGTATCTGACTTTCATGCAGGAGTGAGCCCAGGGGTATGGAGAATTCTCTATAAACCTGGAGCTTATTGAGATTGTTATCTCACCCTTCTTTGGGAACATCATTTCAGGTTCTCAGATCCTCGGTGAGCCCTCACTAGGCAGGGACGCGACCCGTGGTTGAGGCGTTTCGACAGATTGGATTTTGAGTAGCGGTGGGCTACTGTTATTTTGGAGTACCTTGTTGTTATATAGTATTTCAGTATTTTGATGGATCATGATGTTGGATCCTTTACTTTGTATATGGCATGTATATGTGTTGTACATGTCCTTCAGTTTGATGCATGTACATTTGTGTATTCAAGCATGTTGATATGACTATGTAGTATTCAATTATGTTTACGTGTTGGATTGCATGTTGTTAGATTAGTGGCACGGAGCCATGTTATGCATGCGCCCATGGATGGGTTTATGACTTTATTTGGATTTCTGAACTTCTGAAATGATATGTGGTATAAACTGTCTATCAGGAACTTTTGTGAGTGGGATTGGAAAATCCCCAGTTGTCCGATATATAGAGGTTACTCTGTCCGATTTTTCGTCTCCGCGAAATGTGAATTAAATAGGAATAAGTATGTAATGTGATAAGTCATGTGAAAAATGATTTAAAGAAAATGAAAAAGTTAGTCCGTATTTTCGTAAGTTAAGTCTTCCGCTGTTTTTGTTTGTATCATATGTAAGTTAATTGAACCGGCTCGAGACGGGGATGTTACCCCAAGGGCAACCCACCGAGCTCACGGTTCGGGGTTCAAATCCAAGAAAGGCAACCTACAATGACCATATACGGATCATCAACACACGGTAAATCTATCAAAATCTAAAAACGTCAAATTCTTCCCCTACACCATGGTAGGTTCAGCCATTGTAGTGCAAAATTACAAAAAAAAAAATTATTTTCTTTTCATTTTTCTTAAGCATCCCAAGGTTACCCCAATGTCATTTTAGGTGCCAATTTGCATACTACCTCATTCAAACATCATTTTGCCAATTAATTCGCTCTAGGTTCAATACATAATCCAACACCATTCAATATTTTTCCATTGATTTCCAAAGCTTCCAACCATCACACAACCCTTCTAATTACCATTTAACATTACAACATCCCAATCATGCAATTTCACAACATCAATTTCCCATTTCTCCCCTCTTTGGCCGAAATCATCCTAGGCCCACACCAATGACCATTCAATTCAATTTAGCAATGCAATACATCCTATCATCCCACTATGAACTCATATACACATCCAACAATTCAATTACACAATCCTAACAACAATCCCCAACACAAAGTCATGACATTTCATCCAAATTTTCTTAAGTTATCATCAATTTTTGCCAATAAATTTTATGACATACAACACTCTAAAACATCATTCTAAGACATATTTATCTAATACACATTTTTCGATTTGAGCTCTCTAACTCCATAAATCAAACATACAAGCTCTAGGTTTTCATGAAATTAAATCATCAAATCAATCCATGAAAGGTGTTGAAACTTACCCACAATTAAGTTACAAGACCCCTCCAATTGATCTCCAAGCAATGGCTTGAGCAAACAACTCCAAAATCACAAAAATCCTCTCTATTTTCGTGGCTGACTTTGCCCTTTATCTCACAAATGAGAGGGTTTCAAGGGAAACTAATCGGTGGGATGTGTTCGGGAGATGATTTCCAACAACTTTGCTCACAAACATTTCTTGATTCGAAGTAGTATTGAAGGAGTTATGAGAGCATGAAATTTTTGGAAGCAAAGGCCATGAAGGAGGGGGGCTGATCGGTTTTAGGAGAGAGGGAGAAGAAAAAAAGATGATGAATAGTGGCATGGATGATTTGTCATGTAGTCACTTAAGTGAGGTGGGACCCACCGCCACCTCATGCGATTTTAAATTAATTTAAATTTCCCTCTGATTCCACTAAACGTCCATAAATTCATAACCTATTTAGAAAATCTAATTTTTAACATTAACCATTGTCCTTTAATTGCCCTTGATCAGATGAATCCTAAGTTTTCCAGTTGTTCGGAGAAACTGCAGTTTTAAGCTGATACGCGCGCCGTAGGTACGCTTTCCCCAAACTCACTAATTTCCGTCAATTTTCATGTAACGAATTATTTGGGCCCTTTATATGAAGTCTGATTGAGATGACTTTATTTTTCTTAATTTCTTGTCTTTTATCTACAAAGGTGGTCTGCAGCTTTTGAATTTGGATATAAAATTTTATTTTTTTATTTTTTATTTTGTAAAGTATTTAATTATGCATGTAATTTTTAATTGTCTTTGGTGTCTTTTTATTTTATTTTATTAGTAGGTCAGTTCAAAATATTCAAAACTACTATTGAGATTTGTTGTAATACTCTTCAATAGTCACTGAATTCTTGAACTTCTCTTGACTGTTGATAAATCATATTTCATTTTCTTGCCATGTAAATATGATATTTATTTTCCTTTAAATAACCTATTTTAGGGTCTAGTTTTATATTACTAGAAATTCCAGTTACTAGTTTCTTGAGATCTAGCCAATCTTTCACTGTGTCTGTCAATTTTCTTGAGCCTAGAAACATTGTGCAGCTTATATATTTTTGGTTTAATTCTACGATCATTTGAGTGTTTACATGCTATGTTATTTGGGAATGGAAATAATGAACTCTTCATACAAATAAAACAAGATATCCACACAATTTATGCACATGCATAACAGCATAAGTTACAATTAACTATATGGAAGTTGCTTTTCTATTTTTGCAGGTTAATGATGCAGTTCTTGTAGGTGATAGTACACTTGTTTCTTGTTCTTCAGATACGACACTTAAGGTTTGTTGATTGTTAGATGTTATTTTGTTGTAATTAATCCTTGCTCTTCTGATATGATAGCAATACTGATTTAATTTTTACTCCTGTTTTTCTGATTGGGCTATTGTGTGTTTGTACCAGACATGGAATGCCTTGACCAATGGAACATGTACTATGACGCTCCGCCAACACTCAGATTATGTTACTTGCCTTGCAGCAGCTGAAAAAAATGTAATGTACTTCAAACTTTCCATGCTTCCTATTAAGTGAATCAAGAAAAAGATTCATCTTCTTGTTTTATGGATTCAACATCAAATATGATGTATAGTTTGATTGAATCTAAAGTTTGTATCTTATCCAATCCATTTTCTGATCCTTTAATAGTGTCGTGAATTTTAGAGCAATATTGTTGCCTCTGGTGGCCTTGGTGGGGAGGTTTTTATATGGGATCTTGAAGCTGCACTTGCTTCAGCTGCAAAGTGCGATGATGCTATGGATGATGATGCTTCAAATGGTTTCAATGGTTCTGGCAACTCATTACCAGTTACAAGCTTACGTACCATCAGCTCAAGCAATAGTATATCCATGCACACTACTCAAACTCAAGGAAATGTTCCAATTGTTGCCAAAGGCCATAAGGAATCTGTTTATGGATTGGGAATGAATGAAGGTGGAACACTTCTTGTCTCTGGTGGTACAGAAAAGGTACAATGTGCTATTCATGTTCGCATGTATGTTCTAACTTTTTGTGGCTTCTGCTATTACCTTTGGAATTTAAGAGGCGTTAAGTCTGAATTATATTGCATTGAATTTCACTAGCTAGATCATGGGATGCTTGTCTACAACCTAAAATCATGGTTTATTTTTTCTTTCTTTTTTTGTTTATCCAGGTTGTTCGTGTTTGGGATCCAAGGTCTGGATCAAAGACTTTAAAGCTAAAAGGGCATACAGATAACATCAGGGCTCAGCTTCTGGATTCTACTGGCAGGTTTGTTGAGTGGGACACATAATTTTTAGCTGACATTTATATTTCTGAGAGTGTTCTACCTCCCTCCCCCGTGCCTAAAGTATTTCTTCTACTCCAGACAAGATACTGTTTACAAACATTGGAGTTAGGAACTTGTTTTTTTCCTTCTCTTTATTTATGAGTTTTTTTATCATCATAAAAATTCCCCTAATCTCTTCCAGCTTTGGTCTTTCTCATATGGTATTTCTATATATTGTTACAACATGAAAATGACTACACACATAAATGACAGAGTGAACCTCTATTTTCGTCCTCCAAAGATACAAGCATCATCACTTCAATCCTCAAAAGTTTTTTGTTATCAACTTATGCTCTCAATAATTTAAAGTGTCATTATGTTGGTCCTTTTGTTACCCTCTGCTGGAAGGCTGTCTAACAGACACTGTTGCGGCCCATTATCTACTTGGAGATGGACGTGTTCATTATCTACTTGCCATGTTAGCCTATTAGACTTCCTTAAAACGGATGGTGACCAAATGACCAAAATGATGGCACTTTAAATTATTGACAGACTACATTGATGACAAAAATCTTTTGAGGATTAAGTTGATGATGCTTGTATCTTTGGAGGATGAAAATGAGGTTTACTCTATCAGAATATTTTCATTGGCAATGTCACAGTCGATTGCTATTGAATGAGCAATAGTATACTAAATGAAATGCTGTTTAGTTTCCTTCGCCTCGCCATTGCATATTTTTATTGCTTTTTATCATGACCCTAACTAGTAAATCTTAATTAGAGATTTAATTTAAGGATTTAAATACTATAATTAGATTCAGAGCATAATTTCTAGTATTTTGACTGTAATCATGACTAAATTACGAACAGTGCGTTCTGCCGGATGATCTGCATACTTGTAAATTAACTGGTAGAGCTAAAATGAGTAAAATGATTTTAGAGACATAATTTGACAATTCTGACGCCAAATATGAATTCAGAACGAAAAATTGTATAGTCTAGAACTTTCCGTGAAAATCTCGTGAATAGTGTTTTCTACCGGGTATTTTGTACTGTTGTTTAAGCAACAGGTAGAGTCCAGAAACAAATAATTGATGAAATAAGAATAAGAAAGTCCAATATATGCCAAGCAAGTCAAAATAGGCCCAAGAATGATAAGTTTATAAGTTTTCAGTTTCGTAAGCAAACTATGTACAGTTAGTGATTCACAATTCATTTCGTCAAAAACGGTGCAGAAACCATACTGTGAATTAGGAATATTGTTCCGTAAGAAATAAAAATTAATGAAAATGACTTTAGAAAAAATAAATATGTTCGTAGCTTTAAGTTAGTTCCGGGTCAGTTTAAGTGAAAATACGCGATAGAAAAACAACCGGTTGGAAAGCCACATGTGCTTAAAAGACCAAGTCACTTAAAAATTCACTATTCACACCAACTTTTCTCTCTTCTCTTCCTTTAAAAACCCGAGCTGCTCTCATGGAAGGGGGGGGGGGTTAGGGTTTGATCTTGTTTCCTTGGATTCTCACTCAATCTTCAACCAAATCACAAAGTCCACTACATGAAATTGATTGTAAACCACCCAATGAATCCATTCCACCGATCAATTTGAGCTATAGTTGATTGTGTGAAGAGTTCTTCCTCCCCCCATTTTCGTGTCACTATTCATCAAAGAGGAGAAATTGCATTTTTTAAGGAGCTTTGCTTGGAGATGGTTCTCTAGGCTTTGTACAATTGATTGGAGGTAATAAACCTCTATTTCCATGGTTTTATTTTGATGATTTAAGTTATGATAATTATGAGCAAGTTTTGGGTGGGAAATAATTGATTTTAGAATTTGAAATTTATGATGGTTTGTTGTTGTTTAGGAAGTTATAGAGTAAAGTAAACATCAACATGTGATTAAAAATTGAAAAGCCCCATTGCACCTCTGATGTGCCTCTGGAAAGTGTGGTTTTTCCATATTAAAATTGATAAGAATTGAGTCATTAAAGAGCAATTTAAATACATATTTGCTATTTATATTGATTCTTTCTATGTCAATAATATTTACCTATTAATTGTATTTTTACAGGAAAAAGAATTGAAAATTATAAAAAGCCTGTTGATGCAATTCCACACAGAGGAAAGTGCCAAGTTGCGCCTTGCTGCACAGGCCAAATACCAGAGAATTGGCGCTAGTTGGCGCCAGAGTGGCAAACTAGCGCCACACACATTCATGACCATGATAATGGCGCACAAGGGCGCCCAACAAGAGGGAATTTGGCGCCACTAGGCGCCCAAAGCAAAGGGAATTGGCGCCAAGTGGCGCCCAAAAGACCAAGGATGGCGCCAACTGGCGCCGAGTCACGTGCAATCAGTTCCGACTTTTGTATTCGAGGCAGCAAGTTGGCGCAAACGTGCGCCAAACCGGCGCCAACTGGCGTCGGGTTGCGAGAAAATAACACCGTCTTTCCGCGGGGATATTTTTGGAAGAAGGAAAAAATAAGTTTATAAATAGGATCATTGTGCTAGACCTAGATCATCTCATTTTCCAGTCAGAGGAGGCCGACGGCAGAGCTCAGAAGGATTCTTCTACATTTCTTCTTCTTCATCTTTTTCTCTGTAATTTTATGCTTTTATCGAATATTGAATTTTCAGCCATGATTATGCTTGGCTAGTTTTCTTTTATTGTAGTTACGGTCACGAGCCCTATGTGAACCCTTGTTACGATGGATTGATTTAGTTTTATTCATTTATATAATTATCTTTGTCTCTACCTTGTGCGTATTTCCTATTCTCTTTATTAGAACTGATCAATCTGATAGTTGGGAATAGTTTGAGGGTTAGAACCCTAGATAGGAATATTGGGGTTTTGATCTTGAAAGGGGGTAGGACAACAATTGGTATGCATGCTAGGAATAGATGTGTATTTAATTGCGGATGCTTAAATTATTGTGTTCATTGCTTAATACCATGAGGAACATTGCAAGGAATTGGGGTTCCTATTGGGGATTAAAGGGTTAACCTTACAAGGAATTGAGGGTTAACTAATAAATATTTTTAGATAATAACTTATCCAAGTAATTATATGAATAAATATTGTGAATCAATCCAAAGTAAGAAGTGGGGATCATAAGGTGAGTGCGGTCTAGCTACAATATTTTTCTCATATTTTTAAAATCAAATCTCATTGTTATTGTTTTATTTTTCTTAAATAAAAATATAAAAACGTATTGGGAAGGTCTAATGTGTTGTTGTTCAAGGCAAGAAATTGATGAGTTAAAGAAGGCAAATGACTTGTGTATTGGCATAGGATTGGCAAAAACGTAAAGAAACGAAAATAAGCAATAAAATGTATGCCTTATGTAAAATCAAGGCATGATAGCATTTTATTGATTTGTATTTTGGATTCTTTCTCTAGGTGTGCCTAGGGATTGAGAGGGTTTGAACTTCCGTTGGAGCTATATAAGTAACTTGTGCCACAAGTAAGCTTATTGGTAAAGCTTCAAGAAGTAAGCTCTATGTTTTTTCCTGCTTGAGTGCTCCACCATGGTTAGTGAACTATGGATGGATTGTATGACTGTTTTTTGGATACTTTGTATAGATGCATTCATATAGAGTTATTTGATAACATGATATGACTTGTTCTTATATGATTTCTGTATTGATGTATGGTACACTGATGTCTTCTTGGGGGTTTCCCTGAGATTGATGATGTACACCTCTGATATGTTCTGATTCCGCTTGGGTTCTTCCCTTGGGAACACGTGCATTGATTTCCGCTTGAGGTCCTCCCTTGGGAATGACGGCGCACGCCTCTAATATGATATGGATATACGCTTTGTTCTGTTATGATATCTGTTATATGTGCATTTGTAAACTCTGTATCTAAGTTTCATGCAAGAGTGAGCCCGGGGGTATGGAGAATTCTCTATAAACCTGGAGCTTATTGAGATTTGTTATCTCACCCCTCTTTGGGGACATCATTTCAGGTTCTCAGATCCCCGGTGAGCCCTCACTAGGCAGGGACGTGACCCGTGGCTGAGGCATTCGACGGACCAGATTTTGAATAGCTGTAGGCTACTTCTCTTTTGGAGTGTATTATGTTATTTAGTATTTCAGTATTTTGTGGATCATGATGTCTGATCCTTTACTTCATATATGGCCTCTATATGTTTTGTACATGTCTTTCAGTTTGATGCATGTACATCTGGGTATTCGGGCACGTTGATATGACTATGTAGTATTCAATTATGTTTATGTATTGGATTGCATGCTGTTAGACTAGTGGCACGGAGCCAAGCTATGCATGCGTCCATGGATGGGTATATGATTATATTTGGATGTCTGGTACTTCTGGATTTATATGCTGTTTAAACTGTCTATGAGGAACTCTTGAGAGTGGGATTGAGAAATCCCCAGTTGTCTGATTTACAGAGGTTACTCTGTCCGATTTTCGTTTCCGCCGAATAAGAATTAAACTAGAAAAAAGAAAAGAAAAAGTTAGCTCGTATTTTCATAAGTAAGTCTTTTGTTGTTTCTGTTTGTATAATATGCATGTTAATTGAACCGGCTCGAGACGGGGATATTACACTTTTATTAGGTTAGTTCGAATTAAATAATACTTTTTTCCTACAACAGCTGAGAGATTTTTATCATTTATTGTCACAGGTTTTGTTTATCAGGATCTTCGGACTCTATGATAAGGTAGTGTATTTTTTTTAGTTAATAAGGTAATGCATGTGTATGGTGTTATAATCATTTCTATTTGTTGTATGGTTGACTAAATCTCATAGGCTTTGGGATCTTGGTCAGCAGCGTTGTGTGCATTCTTATGCAGTTCATACAGATTCTGTTTGGGCTCTTGCTAGCACTTCAACGTTTAGTCATGTTTATAGTGGTGGCAGAGACTTTTCAGTGAGTGCAGCTTTCATTTAAAAAACAAAAATGGTTTTTTTTTTCTAATTATTATGACTTAAATTTATATGATGTATCCTTGTTCTGTTTAACTTCTGAAGCTCATCTTCTGTTGTCCACTTTTATTTGTCCAGTTATACTTGACAGACTTGCAAACGAGAGAGAGTGTTTTGCTTTGCACAGGGGAACACCCTATTCTTCAATTGGCTTTGCATGATGATAGCATATGGGCTGCATCAACGGACTCTTCAGTTCACAGATGGCCTGCTGAAGGACGCAACCCTCAAAAGATTTTCCAAAGAGGAAATTCATTTTTAGCTGGAAATTTGTCCTTTTCGAGAGCAAGGATTTCGCTAGAGGGATCTACCCCTGTATGTTATATTTATTTCTCAAAAGTTCAACCTACTAATTTTGTTATTTTATCTACCAAGTGTTGTTTGTATTGGTCTGAGAACTCATAATACTGGTTGCACATGTACATGTCAAGGTGAAACATATTTGTTTACTCACCCTCTTTAGTGTTTCCTTTTTGGGGATATGATGAGATTTGTCTTCCAAGTTTCCGTTTGAATAATAAATGTTCTTTTGGCTCTTTCTGTTCTGGAGCACTAATAGTTTTTCTTTCTGTTGCCAAATTTACAAATATCAACAGGTTCCTGTATATAAACAGCCAACCTTAACTATTCCTGGCACCCCTGCAATTGTACAACATGAAGTTCTAAATAACGAGAGGCATATCCTGACGAAGGTAATTGTAAAAATGCTGAATACTAAAATACTTTCAATTCATTCATACTTTTCCTCTTTAATTGAGGTGTATTTATACACAAGTAATTCATTGAGGTACAAACAGTATTTATACACCGTTAATTAAGGTATTTAATTAATTAATTATGTGAAAATAGGAAATGATTCCATAATTAACCCTAATAATTATTAAGAGGCTTTAATAATTATGATAAGTGATTAAGAATGTTGAAAGTCGCTTTTCGGAAGAAAAATGCAGATACCGGTTCTGCTAGTCGGTATAAATGCATACCGAAAAAGTATCCCAGAAAATTAAAGTAAGTACATGATAATTACTAGAATAACATGTAGGACTTGTAAAACGAGTTTCAAGTCCAAATAATGAGAACTGGTGCTAGAAACCGGTACTGGCTTTGAAAAGCGCGTACCAGAAAGTTGCTCAGAAAATCATAAGAAAAATATGATAAATCTTAGAAAATTATGTAGTTTCAGAATCCAAAGTTTGGGATTAAAATGCTAAGCGTAGCAATTAAAGTTAATACAGTGAGTTTAAGTGGGTTTTGGCTATAAATACACTCATTAAGTGGGCACAAAACCCTAGAACCTCATTCCTACGTGAACACCTTTGGGGGCTGATCAGTTTACACTATTCCATTGCTGACTTGGTGCTTCTTTGGCTTGTCTTCACCATTTCTTCATGAGAAACCACCAAATGATCATCTTTTCTCTTGATTGTTCCTTGTAAACACCTTGTGGTTGTGTTGGGGTTGTGTGAGAGGCTTGGTTTCTGAGTTGGTGGGTTGTTTTGGGGTGCTTTTGGTGCTGACTTTGGAGGTTGGGGTTGTTGAGCCATTGTAATGGCATTTTGAGCTCCAAGGAGCTTCCTTTGTGAAGAAAGGGCCAAGCTTTGTTGGCATTTCCGTTTTGTGTTCAAGTCAGAATCTTTGAACCTTGTTGGAGAGCTCCAAGAGCCTTCCTTGTGGCTGAGTTTGAACCTCCATTGGTATACCTTGAACTTTCCTTTGAATTTTCATGAAAATGGCTGGTTTATGTTATAAAATGAGTTAACTTTAATCTTTCAAGCTTAAGGTTATTAATCTAAGTCTAAAATGTGGTATTGAACTTCTGTTTTGGGTCAAGACCGGACCTTGGGTCATGGGATGGCAATTTGGCTTCGGATTATGCAGAAAAAATCTGCATAATGCTGTTCTGCCCGCGTGGTAATCGATTACTTTTGATTGGTAATCGGTTACCATGTGTGGTAATCGATTACCTTGCTGGTGGTAATCGATTACCATGTGCAGTAATCGATTACCAGTACTTGGTAATCGATTACCACCTGTGAAAATGACCAGAAACCTGTTTTGTGCAAATGTGACAGCAACGACCTAGTTTAGTAAAATTGAGACATCTCGAGCTACAGAGCTCTAAATTGAGTGAGGTTTGGACCTATGTGAAGCTAACACATAGGGCTACAACTCTGTAAATTTTGTAGCCATTGGATCAGTGGTTTGATCGCAGTGTCTATTTTAAGTCGCGTTTTGGTTGCTGGAAATTCCGTTTGCAGCAGTCACCTTGCGTAAATCATAACCGGAGTTATACAACTCCGATTGAGACATAAAGTATATTGTTGGAAATCTCAAGATGTCTAGTTAAACATTGTAAATATTAGAATGTGAATATTGATATAATTGTTGGTCTAAAACAGATTGTGATTCTGCTCTGTTTGGACTTTGAGCTTGTGTGGACTCTTGGCTTGGATAGCTAGCTTAGAGGTAAGCTTTCGTGTCCTCGGTTTAGCCATGTTGTGGTTCCACCATGTCCCATGGGGATATGGTATATGCATGTTGTGTTACATGCTTTTGATGTTTTGGAAATGTTGTTGAGCTATTGTATGTTAGTGCCTTGTTGATATGCATGGAGGTGTTCCACCTATACGGTAAGCCTGAGTATGTAGAACATACAATAGGGTGAGGCTGTGGGTGAGGTGCAAGCGGTGTTCCTTGTACTACATGTAGGGAATAGACGTATTCCTACATTTCTCTGGCCAGTAGATAGTGATTACACACATGCCATAGATATTTGTTGCACTACATAGTTTTGGAACTGATAATGATATAAATGCTTTTAGAACTTATATTGCACATGTAAGTGAGCTTGGGGTGGAAGATCCTTGAGGACCCCTTGTCTTACTGAGATTTCTTGTTTAGAGATCTCACCCCACGTTTGGGGAATGCTTATTTCAGGGTCAGGTAATGTTGAGACCTCAGGCGGCGGGAGGCCGGAGCTGAGTTAGATTGCTGTTATATTATGCTGCCATGATTGGATGCTGGATTTGCATGCTGTTTATGCTTATAGCTTCAGTTATGTTTATGGAGTTTTATGTTGAGACTTGTTGTTTACTATGCTTATTTGGTTAGCATGGGGAATGTCCATGACACATAGTATTGTTATGTCTTGTTTATGTCTTGCGCCTTTTGAAGTTGTAATAATGTATCAGGATATTGTCCGGATTACGAGATGTAATACCGTGATTTAGATACACACTTTATTTATATATTGAGGTATTTCAGTAGATGTCTTATTGCAATTTACATACAGGCGATATTTTATGAAATTGATTAAGTAATCAAGTTGGTAATTGATAATGACGTCATAATTGAAAAGAAAAAGAATATTCCACAATTTTTAATTAAGCACCGCTTAATACGATGTAATGTTAATATTCCGAGTATACACGGGGTGTTACATCAAGCATGCCCAACTTGTCAATTGTTTCTTTTAGAACCTTTCCAGAGACTACCTTTGTTAATATGTCCGCAAACTGATGTTCAGATCTGATAAAAGGAGTTGTGATGATTTTCTGATCCAGTTTCTCCTTTATAAAATGTCTATCCACTTCAACATGTTTAGTTCTATCATGTTGAACCGGATTATGAGCAATTTCAATGGACTCTTTATTATCACAATACAGACCCATAGGAATGTCATACTTGATGCCTAAATCATTCAGAATATTTTTAATCCATAGGAGTTCACAAATACAATATGCCATACCTCTAAATTATGCCTCAGCAGAAGATCTTGCCACAACCTTTTGTTTTTTACTTCTCCATGTGACTAAGTTGCCTTCTACTAAAGTAAAATAGCCTGAAGTGGATTGTCTAGTAGTCTTGTCTCCAGCCCAATCAGAATCAGTAAACACTTCAATGCCTTTCTTGCTGTTTTTTCTGAAAAAAGAATACCTTTTCCAGGTGTCCCCTTTAAGTACCTCAAAATCCGGTATACAACTTTCATGTGCTCTTCACTAGGGGAATGCATGAACCTACTTACTATCCCAACTGCATAGGCAATGTTTGGTCGAGTATGTGAAAGATAAATAAGTCTTCCCACTAGCCTTTGATATCTTCCAATTTCGGCTTTCACTTGATTAGGGTAAATGCCAAGAGTATGATTCATTTCAATGGGGTTCTCAGCTGGTTTACATGCCAGCATTCCAGTTTCTGATAGGAGATCAAGGGTGTACTTTCTTTGGCTTAAAAAAATTCCTCTTTGAGACCTTGCAATTTATATCCCAAGAAAATACTTCAAGGGTCTTAAGTCCTTCATTTCAAACTCTGTTGCTAAGTGATGTTGAAGGGACTTCATCTCTTCAATGTCATCTCCAGTTAGCACTATATCATCTACATAAACTATTAAAATAGTTATCTTATCCTTTGTGTTTATAAAACAGGGTATGGTCACAATTACTCTGTTTGAATCTGAATCCTGTCATTGCTAAAGAGAAGCGTCCAAACCATGCCCTTGGTGATTGCTTGAGTCCGTACAATGCTTTTTTCAGTTTGCAGATAAGACCTTCATTATTCTGAGTTAGTTGCACTCCTGGTGGTACATCCATGTATGCTTCTTCCTCTAGGTCACCATTTAAGAACGCATTTTTTTACGTCAAACTGTTTCAGTGGCCAATCTCTGTTAGCTGCTAAAGAAATTAATATCCTTATAGTATTAAGCTTAGCTACCGGAGCAAATGTCTATTGGTAGTCTATTCCATACTTCTGTGTCTATCCTTTGGCCACTAGTCTTGCTTTGTATCGGTCTATGCTTCCATCCACCTTTAATTTTACAATGAACACCCATTTGCACCCAATTGTCTTCTTTCCGTTTGGTAAAGGTGTTAACTCCCAAGTTGAGTTATTTTGGAGTGTTGCCATCTCTACATTCATCGCTTCCTTCCATTTGGAATCATCTAATGCTTCCTGTACACTACTTGGAATTGACACACTAGATAATTGATTAACAGTTAATGCATACGATTCAGATAAGTGTTGGGTAGATACGTAGTTGCTAAGGGGCTATTCAGCCTTTACTTTGGGATCAGATTCATAGAAGGTTTTTGGAATACCTTTGTTAATCCTAGAGGATTTTCTGGTGTGTGTTTGAGTAGAAGGAAGGATAGGAATTACCTCTGAGCTTTGTACAGGTTGGATTTCAGGTTGAAATTCTGGGACAACCACCAAAGGATCCTCAGTTATATGTGTTAAACAAGGCAGATGATGTTGTGGTGTAGCTTCTGTTTGAACATTCGGTGCTGCTGCAGTTTCATCTTGTGTTGCATTTGATCGAGTATTTGGTGCTGCTGCATCTGATGAAGGATTGGAGTGGAGAGGTATTACATGAGTACTAAGCCAGACTTCTTCTCTGTTAATTATTGATGGTGAATTCTCCCCCTAAGAAGGAGAAGTAGAGACTCCCCCTGAGTAGTAAGGCTCATTCTCCCGGAAAGTGACTTCCAAAGTGACAAATATTTTATGAGAAAGAGGGTCAAAACAGCGATACCCTTTCTGGACATCTGAATAGCCAACAAAAATGCATTTTTTTGCACAGGGATCCAATTTAGATCGCTGATTTTTTGGGATATGAACATAGGTGGTGCAGCCAAAGATTCAGGGTTCTAGGTTAGAGGGATGAGGGACAGAAAAGTGAGAAATAAGGGCTTGGTAAGGTGTTTTAAAATTAAGGACACTAGAAGGGGTCCTATTAATAAGGTAAGCTGCTGAAGTTACAGCCTCTCCCCAATAGAAGGAAGGAACATTCATCCCAACGAAGGAAGCTCTAACTACTTCCAAAAGTGTTCGATTCATTCTTTCTGCCAATCCGTTTTGCTGTGGAGTATAGGAGCAAGAGGTAAGGTGTTTGATTGCATGGGAGGACAGAAATTCAGTAAAGTCTCCTGACATATATTCCATTCCATTATCTGATTGAAGAATTTGAATGGTGGTCTTAAATTGATTTTGAACCATGTGAAAAAAAAATCTAAACACAGAAAAAACTTGTCCTTTATTTTTCAGAAGACTCACCCAACACATACGAGTACACTTATCAATGAATGTTACATAATACAAGGATTTAGAGAAGGAAGGGACTTTGGCAGGGCCCCATACATCAGAGTGAATCACTTGAAAGGGAATAATACTTTTATTCAAACTTGGATAAAAAGGTATCCTATGGCTCTTTGCCAATTCACAAACAGAACAATGAAAATCACTAATACTGACATCAGAAAAAAATGGGGAAATAATTTATTCAGATAGCTAAAAGAAAAGTGGCCTAATCGCCTATGCCATAACCAAATACGGTTTTTTGCAGACTCCATAGTCGAAGTAGTAGATGCACGAGGAGGGGAGTCACTGCCACCAGATGAGACATCCAAGAAGTACAACTTGCCTTTTCTAACACCATAACCAAGGGTCTCCTATGTTTGGTTGTCCTGGAAAATACATTTATTTTGCAAAAAAATCATAGAACAATTAAGCTTAGAGGTTAGTTGACTAATAGAGAGTAGATTAAAATCAAGGGAGGGAACAGCTAACACAGATTGAAGGTGTAACCGATTGGAAAGAGAGATTGAACCCTGGACAACAATGGCAGAGGTTCCACCATTGGCTGTAGAAATTACAGTTTTAGGGGAAGGGGAAAAATCAGAGAGGAGATGAGGGTCCCGAATCATATGATCGGATGCACCAGTATCAATTATCCATGAATCAAATTCAGATAATGTAGAGAAAGCATGAGACTCACCTAGAATTCCTTCGTAGACTGCATTTGCTGAAGGAGGAGGCCCTGTAGCAGTGGAGGGATGCTGAATACTAAAATACTTTCAATTCAGTCATACTTTTCCTCTTTAATTGAGGTGTATTTATACACAAGTAATTCATAAACAAAATAAAAACAAAAGCCTAAAAATCCTCTAACAATTCTTAAACAAACTTTCTGTTACAAACAATAATTTCAAAAATACATTTACAACAATATTTCAAATTCAAAACTTCATATTCTAACAGTAATCATGGTGTTTTCTGTTCATGTCAATATGCTGAATGTGTTAATTGTCATCTATTTTGTTATTAAGTTGATAATCTTTCTGTTTGTTATCTTCTGAGCTGATAAATGGCACTCTTTGTAGGATACTTTCTGGTTCAGTGTGTTAGTATATGGATGTCCTAGAGACAATCTTTTGATTAGATTAGGACAAAAGTGGACTTTGTATTGTCGCAAATAAATAAAAGCATTCTTTATCCTGTTTCATATTTTGTCTCGATATTACTGTTAATATTATGTATGAGTAACTGGATAAATCCCTTGGAATAAAATAAGTATCTCTTGAGTATCTGTGATGAGATCACGATCATGAGGATTCAAGGATACTAGATGTTTATTCCTAATTTTATGTTCCTAGTCTAGAGACACTGAGAATGGGGATCAGTGATCTCGGGTAAGACTAGCACGACTTATCTACTTGTATTCGGATGCAAGGTAAAGACCTCATGACCTACAGATATGGAGATGTCTTAGCTAAAGTCATGGGTGGACCTATAAGGGTATAGCTTGCACTAAACAGACCCACAAAAGAGACTCTATGAGGAAATCTCACAGAGAGTATCATTAGAGTAGTCTCTTTATATTTGGGTATGTCTTTCCTTAGACCAGAAATTATTACCTAGACTGTGTTCTAGAAGGCATGCTTTGACTGTATACCTCGTCTGCCTGAAACATGGAGACTCATAGGTATACTGTTGGGCTTGTCCTGGAAGAGCACAGGGCTAGGGTGATAAGCTGAAGGAATTCGTCAAATCTCTGTGAGAGATTAGGTTATCTGTAAACCGGAGAAATCAGGATGACATTTACAGGGACTCAGGAATCTATGCATAGTAAAAGAGATCATGAGATGATCTGCCTTTAGAGTCAGTAAATTGAAGATTCCCTATTTCGAATAAAGCTTACCCTAAACCGCAAGGGTTGATACGTTTCCTTACCCTAGGTTTTATGGGAAGGTAACCGAGACGAAAGGAAATACATACGGCAACCAAATATGTGTAATAGGATTATCAAGTCATTAATCTAACTAGTTTTGGGGCAACAAAGCATTGCTAGTGCTCTGTGTTGTCATTAGATGGGTTGTGGGCTTATTGGGCCCAAACCCATTTATGTCAGTGGCTATTTGGACCTAAAGGGTCACACGCTAACACCTAATTGTCTAGATGAACTAGCATTAAAGGTATTGGGCCTAATAATGGTCATTAGTCCAAGAAGTAGTTTGGAAGTCCACCTTGAAGGTGGAGGGCGCATGGATCACAGTAATGGGCTTGGATAGTCCAAGACACTACTAATTAATTTAATTGGTTAAATTAATTATCAAACATTTAAATTTTGAATTTTGAAATTTGGAATTTGAATTTTGAATTTTGAATTTTGAATTCGAATTTTGAAATTCGAATTTTGAATTTGAAATTTGAAATTTGAAATTTGAATTTTGAAATTTGAATTTTGAATTCGAATTTTGAAATTCGAAATTTGAATTTGGAAATTTGAATTTTTAATTTTGAATTTGAATTTTGAATTTGAATGTTTGAATATTCGAATTTAAATATTTGAATTCAAATTTGAATTGGCTATGAAAAGTTGTTTCATAACAAAAGGATAAGATAAAATCTTGTTGGAACAAATCACTAGTATCAAAAGGAGATCTTTTGGACATGATCCAAGAAGATTGGGGCGCTGATTTTGGCTGTTGGTGAGTGTCATTTAGTCATCAAAATAAGCTCCAAAAGATACAGTCTGTTGGGAGAATATTTGAGTGAGTTGATTCAAGTTTGAATGCAACTACTCAAACGTATCTGGACTCCTTTTGGGACTGAATGGGGCGCACAGTATGAGTGGTCATGTGATGACCATCAGGTCAGAATCTTGATTAGATAAAGACCTTATCTCATAAGGATTCAATGGAGAGGTTGTTGGGAGTTTTGAATTGCGACAACTCCTTTATCTCCTCATTTGTTGTGCGCCACTTTCATGGGATTTTGAAGTGAAAAATCTGATTTCACTTATTTATTCCCTCACTCTCTTGTGCAATATATAAGTGTGTTCCCCCTTAGGGTTTTTTAAGTGAAAAAGACCTAGCCATTCTCTCCTCCTTCCATGCGCCACCTTGTGAGGTTTTCTCTCTGAAAACATCACTCTTCTAAACACATTTGCCTAGCCTCCTCTTTCATACATTAAGCGCATAGCAAGCCTCATTGTGGTGATCAATTGATGGTTCTACAAGAAGGAGTTCTTGCATCTAGACGCGAGTGGTGTGGATCAAGGGTTTGAACCCTTCAGACCTGACCTTAATCATCCTGAAGTTTCACGAACAAGGTATAATATACGTCTTAAAGCACGTATCTTGATATGCATGTGTGTTCCGCTAGCGAAAAATTTTGTTTTTCCCTATCACATGCCTCGACCTTCAAGGTCATTTTACTTTCACAGTGAAGTTGTGGGAAATTACAAAAGGTGTTGTAGTTGAAGATTATGGAAAGGTGAGCATTGGTTGTTGTACTTTATTTCGTAATCTGCATAACAATATCTTGTTAGGGAAGAAGCGTAGTAAATTAGTAATACTGATTATTATTTGCGAATTTCAACTATAGCTGATGGGGCTTGTTTTTTAGTTCAAAATAGCTCATGCTTTACATGTGAACTATATAGGTTTCACTCGAGGAGAAAAAGGAAGAGCTATTTGAGATGGTATGATAATTGATATTCATTATCATCAATTTTATTGTTAATTATACTTGTTTTAATTATATTGGTTTGTTAGTTCTGGTTGTTTTTTATTTTCTTTCCATACTGCTTCAGGTTAGCATTCCTCCTTGGTTCACAGTGGATACCAAACTTGGAAGTTTGTCTGTACATTTGGACTCTCCCCAATGCTTTTTTGTGCAGAGATGTATTCAGCAGAGCTTAACAGTGGAGGTAAGCCTGAAAATGATAAGGTAAATGAATATATTCTCATAAGCAATTTACTTGCCCTTCTCTTTAATTTCTTATCATAATAATGATTTTGTTCCTATTCTATTGATATAGGAATACGAGAGAATTCACACAGAAATAGGAACAAGAACAGTGTATATTGTATTATAATCCTGATATCAGTGGGATAACTGGTGTCGTGTCGTGTAGGGATGAGCATAGGTCGACCCGAACCGGTTTTTTTGAAGAACCGAACCGAATCGGTTTAAACCGATTCGGTTCTTTGAACCGGTTTTTTTTATAAAAAATGAAACTGGTTCGGTTTGGTTTAAAACCGGTTCGAAACCGGTTCGGACTGAACTGTTTATGAACTGGTTTCAAACCGATTTCGAACTAGAACCACTTCCGAACCAGTTTCGAACCAGTTTCGAACCACTTCCGAACCGGTTTTAAAGAAGATTTTTTTTCCTAAACCAGTGAGAAAACACTCAGGATTTGGGTTTGACTCATCAGCTGCTGTGGCAGCTGCAGTGATGAATTCCAGGTCTGCTGCATTTGCAAAGCGAAGCCAAAGTTTTATTGATCGTGGAGCTGCAAATCACCACCACCTTGGTCTGTCTTCACCTTCCAACCCTACTTCTAGGTCACACATACATGCAAGACCAAACATGAAGCATCTTATTTCCCACCACCCCAAAACCCTCTCCTCCGAAGTTATCTTCCATTTTCATCTATTGAAGCAGTGTTCAAAGCACGTCATATTTTGATAAGATTCCATTTCAACAAAATTGATTCAACTGTAAAAATAAAACCCATTTCACAAAGTTTTTGAATAATGCCCACGCCGTCTCTTTCAGGACAAACAAACCAAAGAAGTGAAATATAGTGGACAATGAGTCAATCACAGAGCTCAAAGTTTGCATTGCTATTTATTACAGTTCAAGTTTCAATTAAAAAGCCATGAAAATTCAACTATCACAACATGAAACGAAACTCTATTCAGCCAACTCAATTTTACCATTCACAATTTCCAAACACAAACGATTGAAAGAATGAAAAAAAAATAATATATAATTTTTTTTCTTAAAAAAAAAAACCCCTGCTCCGTGATTACATTTTACAGGAATGTCAAAATCAAAGAAAAGAAAGAAACAATGATACAACAAATTTTGAGAAATTTACAAATTTTGAATTGAAAAATAGACAAGTGTTACTGTGCGAACGAGGTAGAAGTTGGAACAACAGTTGTAGTTGTCGAACTGATCATGGTAGTTGAGAATCCTTCAGTCTCTGTACCGTCCAAACCTGCCGCCCACCGCCGCAGAATCCTCAACAGCGTCGCTGCCTTCCTTCTCCCTCTCACACTCCCCACCGCCATCAACTCCCAAATCACCCTCTCCACCCCCAGAATCGCTGCCAGCTCCGCCACAATCTCTGAACCCCCCTTCCTACACATCGTCACAAGCGTCGCCGCCGCACTCTCTCTCGCCCTCTCCGTACCCTCCCTCAAGACCGTCTTGACTTCAAATCAAGATCAAAATCAACCGATCTTGGTGGTGAATGTGTTGAAAAACGAACGACTTCAGATGGCACAATGACGGGGTTTAGTTGAAGATGAAGGGAGTGGAGAGTAAAATTTGGAGATTGGCTTCATTAGGGTTCTATGATTTGGGATTTGGGAACTCCGTCGACGTAAAAGTTTGGTTCAGGGTTTTATCCGTTTGCAAATAAACTTGGATCGGTTCATAAATGATTTATTTTAAAATATTAAAAATGGATCTGGTTTATGATTTGTTTTGAGAAACCGGTTATTTTGATTCAATGCGGGTCGGTTCTTAATGCGGTTCTGGATAACCGGTTAATTTACATATTCCTAGTGTCGTGTGAGGAATTACAGTAGAAATAGAAAAGAAATCGATAACAAAGCTTTTGAAAGGCTCTGCATCCCTAATCACTTCCCAATACCATTCAATGTACCCCAAACATCCCTTTCCCCTCTCTTCTTATGTTTCCCTCTACCTTAGCTGATACAACATCTTTTCCCGTGCCAAGCCAAGTCACACTTCCTTGGCTAGTCTAGGAGTTTAATGCTCTACGCCCCTCCTGGAATACACCTTAATAATGGGTGGTTTCCTAACATTAGTATGTTATAACTGGCTGTAACAATCAATATCCAGTTTACACAACTGCCTACATCGTTTATTCTCCCTTTTTTTTTGCTAGTTACTATTGGCTATAATAATTAATAATGTCAAGTTCATACAGTTATTTAGGTAATTCATCTTCATGCATGTGACATTCGTTACGTACTGTCATGGTAGCATTATCCGAAATGATGCTTGCAATGCTACTAATATACAGTTATATTTCTGTGGAGGTGCTCTTTTATCTGCATCTACAGTTTTCTAAAATGCTCACTTATTATGAACAACTACAACCAAAAATGGTTCTTGTTTGTTTCTTTAAATATATGGAAGCAGCCTAATGTCTCTTCCTCTTTACAGGTTAACTTGGCTCGAGAAACACTGAAAGGGCTCTTGGCTCATTGGTTGATAAAACAAAAGCAAAAAATGGGAACTCCAGCTCCTGCTAATGGGGAATTATTACCTGGAAAGGATATTGCTACTGCTACTAGTACAAGTCTTACACATTCAAAAATAGAGGTTGATGGAAGTTCTGAGAATGATGCCATGGTTTATCCTCCATTTGAATTCTCAGTTGTTTCCCCTCCTTCCATTGTTACTGAGGGAACTCATGGAGGTCCATGGAGAAGAAAAATGACTGATTTAGATGGAACGGAGGATGATAAAGACTTCCCCTGGTGGTGTCTGGACTGTGTATTGAATAATCGGTTATGATGCACCCGAGCTGACTCGCTTGGATTGGACTTTTTCATTATTTATTTCTTTATTTAGGGAATTTTAATAATTACTAGTTATTTCCTTTTGTTATTTTAGATTATGTTTGAGTGTGCGTTGATTGTGCGTTATCTCCTTTGATTGCGCATGATTGTAGTTATTTACTTTTTTGTTATTTTGTTTTGGAGAATGATATTGTGACAACCAAGTTGTGTTAATACCAAGTGACTACCAATCAATCTTACTGTTAGATCGATTATATTGATCTAACAGTTATATTTATTTCCATCTTTGTATGGTCATGATTCTTCAAAATAACTTTTGATAAAGGCCCTTGATGAAACTTCTTACACTTATCACAACGAGGAGCAGAATTTCTCTCATTATACCCACTTCTCTGACCACCACCCCTTTTAAACTGACCTGGGGGCTGTCTTACCTGCAACCCCCTACCTCTATTATTGTTTTGATGGTAGCCACCTCTGTTATTATTGCCGGGAGGAGCAGATGTCCTCGAAGAACCAGATTTTGGATATCTATTATAAACACTTTCAACCCGTTTACACTGAGTCACAAGATCTGCAAAGTTTCTCACAGCAGTATTAGACATCCTCTTTGCAATTTTCTCATTCAAACCCCTCTGAAATTTAGCAGAAAGAAACTCAGGGGTCGGCAGCACACCCCCATAATTGGCAAATTTCACCAAATCATTAAACTTTGTCACATAGGCATCAATAGTCATGGTACCATGTACCAACTTTTCAAACTCACCCTGTTTAGCTTCCCGGACATCCCTGGGAAAATATTCCTCATGAAACAGTCTCTCAAATAAAGCCCAAGTAATCTCTTCCCCTTGAATAATGAAAGGCTGAGATGCAGTGTACCACCACTCGTGGGCATCTCCCTCAAGCATATAAACAGAATACAACAACCTCTGGGGATCCTGACACTCCATAACCTGGAAGATTTTATCCATACCTCTCAACCAAGTAGTCACTACCTTTGGGTCCCTTGACCCCTGAAATGATAGCGGCTTGTGCTTTCTAAAAGAGATGAGTCTCTGCTCATTATTACTTGCCAACACTTGCCCATAATTCCCAGAAGACTGAGCAGCAACAGAAGGATCCACAGAAGGCTCTGGGATGTAAGTAGGATCAGTAGTGTGGTGACTAGCCTCGCCAGACTGACGACTAGCACCACTCCCCTCCTGCTGAGGAGTAACAGATGGCGTACGAGTAGTAGTCTTCGTAGCCGTATATGGAGGAGAATCATCCCTCCTATGTCGAGCCTTGTCCTCCCTCATCTCATTCATGAAGGCATGCATCATATCCTGATTATTTTTCATCAGGGTCTCGGTCATATTTCTATTGGCAGCAGTCTACTCCTGCAGTGCATTCAGGACTGCAGTAATAGGATCTGGTGTTGCTAAATGACCTGCACCTCTAGCTCCACGGCAACCCTGTGCCCTGCTCATGATATCTGTACATGTAACACAAAAGAATGAGCTGATTAGACCCACACTGAGGAATCACATATACATTAATCATAAATAGTTCACAGATAGCTATGCAACACAAAATACAATACTACTTTATCAGAGTTCCCTTACAAAACTGCTCTGATACCATAAAATGTAACAGCCCGTTGTACACCGGTATTGTTAACATTAATTATGATATTAAGCGCAGTTAAAATCACAACAATTCATTTATAAAAATGCGAATAAACTTTTTCCGATTATTACGCGAGCATTTAAAACATAAAAAGCGTAATAATTAAAAGATGTGACTGTAACCGTAAACTCTTGCGGAAGACTTATTTAAACTATTTTTATAACTTACTTTACTTATTATAAGTTACTAAGGGGTTCCCATAAACCCACTCAGCCAATTACAACATTTACGTTTTTACTTACTTGAACATGGTTCTCTCCAAATTTTTCTGCGAACACACTGCTCGCAACCCAACCTTCTTCTCAGATTATATCTTTGTCTTACTTAATTCCCTTCTCAACAAGCTATCACACGCTCAATTCGGAGCTCATTTGCTCCGGTTATCGCCGTTTGAAGTTAGATAAGCCAAATAGCCAACCAACCCCAAAAACAGCTCTAAACCTCTTTCACTCCACGAATTACTTCACTCAATCCACTCATTAAATCGCTCCCAAATTTTTATACCATAAACTAGACATCTCGATCTTCGATTTGATATATCATACGCTTAATTTGACTGAGAAACGAAGCGGGAATTAATTTCCCAAAACAGGACCAGAACTGCCTCAAATGCAGTGGGCACATGAGCAGTCTGCGTTCCTCCAATTTTACAGGCCTAATATCAACCCAGATTTTTCCCAATTTTTGACACAAGATAGAGGACATCTCAACCTTCAAAATGGCGTATGGCACGTCCCTATTGGACCTCTTTGGAGGGAGATATGCTCTCCCGAAGTTTGCCTAAAATCTGCCAATTCTACAGAAAATTCGCCAGAGTTTCCTTTGTTTTTCCACTAATCCCAAATTTGTAAAAGATCATTTAAGCCTCAAATGTACCTAATAATCACATGATAATACAGTAATAATCCAATGGGTGGCACACACAAGGACCAACAACGCCTTGAGGCACTTACAACCCAATCCAGTTTATAGTTATTAGGCATATAGTTCATATTAATCATTCTTAAGTAGTTGCAATCACTAACACCTTTTTCATGCATTTTTTTCATCATACATGTAATCATACCCTAAAATAGGCCTAAGGCCCTTCCATCATAAATAGACATGCATCAAATACGATTACAATATTGCTTTACAACTTACAACTTGAAACTTAAACTTTAACTTACATTCTTCCAATATTACAACTTAAATTCAAATGACAACATAACCAAATACATAACTACTAGACTTAGGCAAAATGGCATGAACAAATATGCTAATGAAGCTCATACCACATACATATGAGATGTTTCTGCCCTAAGTCTAGCCTAGGCCACACGGCCAACAAAATGCAAAATGTGAAGCACTCCACTGCTCACTCTGCGGGCCTCTTGCCCGCTGCTCCGGCTCCACTGCTACCTCCTGAAATAAATGCCCCGAGACGGGGTGAGATATACGAATATATCTCAGTAACCAAGAGGTTCTGGAGAAAACTCCACCCAATGATTCACTTCGATGCATATCAATAGAATAAAACAACCACTTTGAAAACGGGATATAGCAAGGGATTTAGATAAATGGGGAATATAAAGATACAAACTACGACGATACGGGATGGTAACCCCAATTCCACGTACGCCCTGGGCATATATAAGCCTATGGGTATCATCCAAGGTGCGTTCAAAGAAACCACAACCATGATGCCCCAACCATCCAAAACGACAAAGACATTCCTAATGTGCTCCTACCCGGATCACACACCATGACCCACGGTCAACTGGAACTTCCTCCTGGAGACTTATCCAGCGGAAGTCTGAAACTACCCGAAGGCTAATAAAACTGTCTACTGGCCAGAGACTCGGTACATAAGTACATGCTCATGTGTTCTACACTACTCATATACACTTCCTACCGTTGCCATCAACTGGCAAGGTGGAACAGAAAAGGGGAACAAGCCCCAGTACCAAGAGGTTACCTTAAATATTGTTTTCACATGCTCTGCAGCAGCTTATCCCTCAATTTGGTACACATCAGAATGCCTACACAGAGGACATTCACAATCTCTTATAATTCAAACAATACATGCTAATTTACAATTATACATGTATTGAACCAATTACATACCTCAATCCACTTGGTCCAGCACCAAGGGCAACTCCCAGATTCAAGTTTCGGGATTCAAGTCAACGTACGGCAACCTATACAATCACGTACATCCATCAGTACGCGTCAAATATCATCAAAACGCAAAAATCACAAAATCCTCCCCTTCCTCCTTGAAGGTTCGGCCAAACTAGTGTTAATTTGAGATTTATTTTTCTAAATTTTCTTTCTCATTTTTTTACGCCTCATTAGGTTGTCAAGAGGCCAATTCAAGTGCCGGTTCGTCATTTTCGCGTCGAATTACATCAGAACGCGAAAACCGCAAAATCCTCCCTTCCTCCTTGAAGGTTCGGCCATCTATGTGTTATTTGGGGGTTTATTTTTCTAAATTTTCTTTCTCATTTTATAACGCTTCCTTAGGTCGCTTAGAGGCTAGTTCAATCGTCGTTTTTCCGTTTTACGACATTTACGCATCGTTTTGCGAGATATTTCACTCTAGGTTCTTTATGCCAACTAAGCCACTTATTATTTTTGCATTGATTCTTCCACTTGCCAATCACCACACAACCCATCTAGTCCTCATATAATCACACAACACATCATTCAAATTATTTTTCAACATCAATTCCTCCATTTTCACAACATAAACAATTTACACCATTTCTCACATTTAAGGTTTTCCATCAATTCTTACAACTCCACACCTCAACCAATTACATTACATCATCATTCAATCATATCACAACTCATTATTAGCCTCACAACACATTTTCCAAAATCACATGTCATGACCACCAAAAATCCTAAGTTAAATTCATCAATTTTCACCAATAAATTTCTTCGCTTTTCTAGCTCTAATACATCATTCTAACACATTATCATCTAATACAATTTTTCCAATTGAGCTCTCTAACATCACTATTCATCAAATCAAAGCTTTAGGTTTTCAAAACTCAATCACAAGAATCAACCAATAAAAAGGTGTAACAACTCACTCAGATGCTAGGCAATGGGCTCCTCCTACACATACTCCACCATTGGAGCATTCCAAAGCTCCATGAACATCAAATTTCACAAGTGAGCCGCGGCCTTGAGGGAGGGATTCCGAGAAATGCAGCTGGATTCAGGGCTTGGGAGGGCTACCAATGAGTCTAGAAGGTGATTTCAATTGGATTTCAACACAAAAACCAAAGGATTTGGTGTAGAAATGGCTAAGTTAAGTTCCAAAGAAAATTTTGCATAAAGAGGAAGGGGGAGGGGGCTGTGCACGGCTGAAGGGAGAGAGAGGGGAGTGAGAGTGATGAAGGAATAGTGTTTTGATGATGTGTTTAAGTGGAATCCAAGTGGGGTGGGTCCCACGCCACCTCACGCGATTCAAAACGCGTCTGAACTCTCACTAAACATCCGTAAATTCAAAACTTAATTAGAAACTCTAATTTTTAACATTAACTAATTCTCCTTTAATTATGCTCAATCAGATGAATTCAGAGTCCTCCATTCGTTCGGAGAAAACACTGTTTTAAGCTATTGCGCGCGCCGTTGGCACGCTTCCCCAAAATGACTAACTTTCATCAAATTTTATCAACAATCATATTTCCTAACTCATTAGACCATTTGTAATCCATATTTGAAACCTAGAGCTCAAAATTCAACTGGCAAGTTTTACGGTGCAATCGTAACGCGATACTTTTACCCGCGAAAAACAATATTCACTGATTTTTCTGAAACTTGCCTATCCACTCAATTTTTTGTTCTGAACCCATTTCCAGGGTTATTTTTACCATCTGAGACCTTGTACTCAATTTTTATCTTCCTAGGATTGCGTGTTGGCTAATTACCGTTTTGCAATTTTTTTGTATTTTGGCCTAATCTTTAGGATTTTCACTGAATCTCCACTTAATTACACACTTAATGGCTTAAATACTTAATTTAAAATTGTGAGGTGTTATAGTTTGCCACTAAAAGATTCTGAACTTTTTTCCCACCTATAAAATTCAAAATTCAAAAACTCTTCAGCTTCCACTAAGCTTCAATGCAAAGAACTTTTCCATTCTCCAATTGAGGTTCAATAAATTTTTGCAGCTTTCAATTTATGCAACTACCAATAAGGAGATAGTGGGAAATTAATTGTGTTTGCTAAATTTTAATTTTTTAGTCGAGTTTTAATTTAATTTTTAAATTTTAAGGTAATGGACATTTCCGACATGATGAGTTTTAAATTTTAATTGTGTTCACACACTGAGTATGGACATTTCCGACATGATTTATACCACCAATTGTATCTACTTTCAATCGATTTTATTGTTGCATACGTAATGCATGTTGTGACCTCGCTGCAATTCTTAATATCATTTATACATTTTCTTTCAGTGTCTTTCAGAAAATCATTTTCAAAAGAATTACCTTTGAAAACGTGTACAATTACCTTTGAAATTTTTCACACAATTAGAATTGTAATAGGAAATCCTTGAAATTTTCAACACATTCAGGTTTACAATAGAAATTCCAAACGATATCCAATATGATGCATTACTTGGATCGTATTTTTGGGCTGCATGGGTTTTTCTCTCATTCTATTTTGTTTTATACCATTTCTTATTTGAAACTAAACAATGAAATTAATATTTCAAATTTTAACTTAAATTTTACAGAAGTAGAGCTTGAGAAGATGAAAATATAAAGAAATAGAAATAATAAACAAACAGAAATTTTAGGTTATTTGCACAATTTCAAAACTTATTTTCCTTGAGATGTTTTTGGAATTTCAATATTTTATTCACATTTAAAGAATATTAATATTTTGAAAGTTTTACCGAATAAGTTTTGAATATTATTTAATTTTGCTAGAGAAAAAAAAGAAAATAAAAAGGATAAACAAAGGATACATCATAAAAGTCATACAATAAATAAAAAAATTCATTACTTTTTTTTGGATATACCAAGGATATTAGTAATTATGTTCGATGGAGAAAAAAATAAAAAATAAAAAATAGATAAGAAAATGAAATAATCTATTGTAATATATCCTTTTGGTTATTATGAAGCCACAATTTCATGGTGCATATACAAATAAAAGAAAAAAATTGAGAAGCTACAAAATCGAAAAACCAAAAGAGGGTAACTCATATCTTCATCTTCCACCTAATATACGCACAAACTGTTCTTCTTCTTCTCAACCCTAATTTCATTGATGATATTGGTTTCATGGTAGATTGATTGCTTTCATCGTTATAAAGCCTTGATCTTTTCCTTTTCCACCATTATGCATTTTTTGCATTTTTTTCACTGATACACCTGAAACATAAGCATAAAATGAGAAAGAACTATAAAAATCCTTTTTCCACATTTTGAGGAGACTGATTATATGCTAAGAAAGTTTGTACTTGATCTACATACCACTCCCACAAAGCACACTCAGGCTTGTGACCCATAGATTCTAACTTTTGAGCAAGGTTAGACCTTTAGACTGTTTCTTATAAATTCTTCCAAGATGCTAGTCTCTAGCCACCTACAACCAATCTATAACGTGAACCATTAAAGGTAGCTCTTTTAGGACTAACAAAATAACGGGTCAATGAAAATGGATGAAAAAAAGAAGCAAGGAAAGCAAGCCATGCAAAGGGAAATTAAAAATGAGATAGATGCAGTAAATAATGAAGAAGAGGGAACTTGGTTCTCAAAGGGTGTTGTTGGAGATGTTTCATGTAATTTTTCAATCTGATCCCTTCTTTGCTAAAGACCCCAACTTGCTTCCTCTTTGGCTGGAAAGAGGTAATCGGCTCCGTGACTAATGTTCAAGAAAATGAGAAATAGAATGAGAGTGGATGTAGGGAAAGGAAAGGATGGGGTTTGGGTGAAGAATCAGAGTTGAGAAAGGCGCTGGGAAAAATAAAGATGCCATTTTGAAATTTGGTATTTAAAAGAGTAATTGAGAGAGAGATGGGAAGAACTGAAAAGTTTTTTTTTTAGGTAGTATAATTTCAAATATCATTAATAGACTTTTCATCTTCCAATGCAATTTTTAAAAACCTTTCATTTCCCAATACAACAATTAATGATGGTGGGTCATTAATCATCCGTTTCGATTTTTGTTTTTTTTATAAAATATCATTATGATGAATTTTTCTTTTATTTTTTTTTAAATGTTAAAGCAAGTGTGAACACACAATGTGAACACACAGCTGAACACGAATCAGAGTTTGACACGTCAGTTTTTTGGAGGGTTTCTAGTGTGAACACACAGTGTGAACACAAAGGGGTTTTCTTTGGTTTTCCTTTATATATATAATAGTTATATATATATATATATAATAGTTATATATATATATATATATACAATATTATGTTTTGAGTTTATGTCAGTTAAGTTGTGTTTTTTTCCCCTATATGTATAACCTTTCTGTTGGTGTGATTCGTGTATGTACCTCGTTTATAGAGGCAAAATCGCGTAAAATATAAGGTGTAAGGATTAAATAAACATGAGGAGTGCTAGTTAATTAACAATCCTTTCTTTGTGGCTCTTGTCTATGAACTGCCTAATTTATCATATGTTTCTACACTAAATGGATTTTAAGAATAGCATAATTCTGCAATAAAAAAATTATCATTACAGTCATAGCCTGTTTAGAAACATAACTATGTGTTTGAATCTTTCCAGTACCACCTTTGGGAGGGGTTTAAAGCCTTAATCTTGGACCCGCCCCGAATCGGATTAGTTGCAAAGCAATAAACCGATTGGAATATTTCAAAAAAAAAGAAACATAACTATTAACTGCAAAAGGATTAAGAAATTTATATGGTATTTGAGATATAATAAGTATGCATGGCTTCCACTGTTCATAATCCCCTTCTACTAATGGGACATTGACTTTTATGCCACACTTTGTAATAAAAATCAACTGAATGATACAGATTCAATTTTTTCTTCTTCTAAAATGCCACGTAAGTGAAATCACTATATACTGTAGTGACTATAGCCTAGCCACATCAATAAATTTGCTATATACTCTAGCAACTTTAGGGATTATATTTTAATTTATGTAGTGTATCAACTATTGAATATAATAGTCTCTGCCACGTGGCGCATTTGTAGCACTGAAGGGATCAAAGTAGCTACATGGTCTAGTGACTATGGCCATGTCTCTGTCAGACTGTCACGTGTGTCAGAAAAGAGATCAAAGTAGGGAAAATTTTAACATGCTCCAGGACCATGATGGTCCTTCCATTAAGGGAGTGACACGTGTATTTTTTATTTTTTTTCTTTCTCTTCTCTCCCCTCTCTCCTCAATCTCTCTTTCACTCTCTCTCCTCTACCCCACCCAATCCCTTATTCTCCCGGACTGCCAAATTTCATCTCTCAAAGTAGATACAAGGCCTAGCGACTTTGGCCCTATCTGTGTCGCGTGTCAAAATGTGGTACTTTATTGATGTGGCACTTGAAAAAAAAATTGAATCAGTAGCATTCAGGTTATTTTTATTACAAAATGTGGTACAAAAATTAATGTCTCTCTACAAGTTGTCTTTTTTTAATAATAAATCTTACCAAACCATTTTCCTTGTCAAAAATGATCTATATTTTCCTTGTCACAAATTGTTTACTCAAAAAAATAAAAATATACACATTTTTGGGTAGGTGTATACTTAATATGGAAGGAAAAGCAGAGATCCGAAAAGGATAAATTGTTAAGGATAGTGCCACATCTTGATAGGGATGTGCATGGGTAGAACATAATCAAATTTTTTAAAAAATCGAACCGAATTGATTTAAACGGTTCGGTTCAGTTCAAAACTGGTTCGGTTCAGAAGTGGTTCGGTTCGGTTGGAAATGGTTCGGTTCGGTTCGGAACCGGTTCGGGTCGACCCTATTTTGAAAAAAAAATTAAAATTTAAAAAATAAAGTTATAAAAATCAATTTAGTTCGGTTCGGAAACAGTTCGGTTCTTAAATTGGTTCTAAAAATCGGTTTGGTTCATGAATTGGTTCTTTAAAAATCGATTCGGTTCATTTTTAAAAACCGATTATTTTAAATGCAGTTCAGTTCTGTTCATTATTCGATTCAGTTTTTTGGTTATTTTGCACAACCCTACATCTTGATAATAATCATGCTTGGTTGCTTTGTCTGTCTGGCATGGATTTAAAACTAATTTCATTCAAATATAGTCAATCTCCACGTTTTGTTAATAATCTGCTTGAGTCATCCAGAAGTTTAATGATTGACTCATAAATATCTAAAGATTTTTTTTGACAAATCAGTGTAAATAGCATTGACCACTCGCGTCAATTAATTAGTTTATTACTTGTTAAAAATTAAGATTTGAATTATAATTAAATTTGTTAAGAGTTTTACCTCTCTCATTCTACTCAACACTATCAGATTAGATTAATTAATTGATGAACTGATAGAAAATTCTTAAAAAAGAAATTGAATTATAATTCTATTTTTACATTAATGACATTTTAAAACATACGCTCCAAGTTGATAATGTGCTTAAAAATTAATAAAGATGAGATGTTTCAAAAATAATTTATTATTAAAGCAGAGAGAGCTAGATTTGCTCACATCTGTGTCAAGGTAGATATGATAAAGAGTTTTCTTTCCAAGTTCAAAATAGGTGGCAGAATTTTCCATGTTGGTTATAAGGGCTCTGTAACACCCCGTTCATGACCGGTATATTAACATTATGTATGATATTAAGCGCAGTTACAATCACAATAGTTTAATTAAAAATACGACTAAACTTTTTCCTTTTTAAATGTTGCAAATTTCATTTAAAAATTACCGTATTCAAATTAAACTAAAACTATAATTGTAACCCAGTGACATCGCGGAATGGTTACACTAAGCTTAAACATATCATACTACTTCTTTTAGACATTACAGTGAGGATCCCATACCCCTCACAATCTTCCTTTTTATTTTCTAGCTTTACACTGCTTGTTAAGTCCCTTGCTAGAACGAGCATCTCATCGAGCTTATGATATTTGTTTGTTGTCCTAGTCAGTCAAGCAAGCATGACAACGAGATAATTAATTTTGAGACAGAAGTCACTGCCTAGGTGCTTTGCCTCCTTGCTCACTACCTCGCTCAAGCGAGCCCCAAGAGCGAGCAATGCTCTGTACACTCATAACAGCTCGTTGGCCAGGTCGCTCAAGCGAGCACGCCAACGAGGGTTCCCGTGCTTCGAACTTGCTACTGCCAACCTTTTAATTAGCTCGCTGGACCCCTCGCTCAAGCGAGCAACCCCAAAACTTGCAAGGTTCTATTTGTTTCTTGGATCAACCTACACATGGTTAGCACACTTCTTGGGTACCTAATAGACATGGAAAGGCAACCTCTAGCCCAACAAACTAGGGTGCACTTACATCCCAACATCTTACAACAATTAAAGATATTTTCTTATCTTTACTTGGTTTACAAGTTATGTACCTTTAACTTAATCTACAAGACCATTTGACAGTCATGCATACTTCCATATACATTGCTAACATGCAATAGTAAGGCAAATAAGTAATAGACTCCAAATCTTGCAAAATAGGCATTCATGCCTTTTTTATTATATATGTATAAAGTCCATAATTACAAATGTCCGTGTACATTAATATCCTTAAAATATAAACATTGGTAGCTATACAAAATACTATGATCAAATCCTTGGCTCACTCCAACAATAAGAGATACCAAAGAAAAATGAGCATAGGCTAAGTTCACCAAAATACCACATGATATATCAAATGAGCTATCAATGTAAATCCTATACATATTCTTCTAACATATATATCTACACGATGCTCCCAAAATAATCCCAAACATGCTATCCTCAAGTCATCTACTGTGTCCTCCTGCCAATAGATGCTCCAGCAGCATCATTACCTAAAATGGGATCCCCGAAACATGGGGTGAGATAAACATCTCAACAATCCAAGGGTCCTTAGAGGATCACTCCACCCTTAGGTTCACTTTCAGTGAATACATAATGAACAGTCTAACATACACTCATCATGTAAACATCACATGGAACTTCCAAGAGAGATCCGCATAGAGCTATTTCCAAGGGAAGTCCATTATATCAAATATTCCTCAAACCATCCATGGAACTTCCAAGAGAGATCCACAACGGGCTATTTCTTTAGGTTTCTACCACAAGGAGATTCGCATATGGCTGTTTCCAAAGAAAGTCCATAATCTCACTATAGGGACTTCTAAGAGAGTTCCATAACGAGCTATTTCTCTTAGGCTCTTACCACACGGAGCATAGGGTTGTTTCCAAGGGAAGCCCTTAACATCAATATAGGTACTTCCAAGAGAGATCCACAACAAGCTGTTTCTCTTAGGTTCTTACCACAAGGAGATCCACATAGAGCTGTTTCAAAGGAAAGTTCCTACCAATCATCGTTTCACATTACTCGAAGCACTTCCAAGAGAGATCCGCAATAGGGCTGCCTCTCTTAGTTTTTACCACAAGGATATCTGCATAGGGCTATTTCCAAAGGTAAGACAAATCCCCTGAAGATCCATATAGGGCTATTTCCAGGGAAAGTCCTTACTTGTATGGTATTTTCAAGAGGGATCCTTATGAGTTGTTCCTCTCAGGTATTAACCACAAGGAGCTCCACTCAGGACTAACTCCAAGGAAAGACCACACATCCCATCACACATGTATACGTACATCCGATTGATCTAATTACTATTCAATCCTTTATCATTTATCGGTCATTACCTCATCTCTCAACTACCAATCATCACCTCATTCACTAATCATTAACCATTACCTCATTCCTCAATTATCTGTCATCGTCTCTTTTATAAACTTTCAACCATTACCTTATTTCTCAATCATCAATCATGATCCCATTCATCATTTATATCATTACCTCAATTGACATTATTACCTCATTTATTGTTTTTACATCATTCATCGATCGTTCTTTAATAGTTATAACATCAATTATCATTTAACAATCATTACATCATTTATCAATGCATGAGCATGCCTTCAATATTATTATCACATACCACATTGATGTGCCTTCAGCACATGGGTAATTTCAAGCCAAAAGAGAAAGATTATGGGTTAATTCTCAGTGAAAAGGAAATGTTTATTGTTGTTTTGCTTAAATTCCAATTTCAGAATTGTTCGACTGATTTTATGCTTACTTTGTAGGAAAAACAAACAAATCTGGAGCAAAATGAGGATTTGCCAAAGTGAAGATTCACGCTCATAGTGTGGATGTCACGCTTGTAGCGTGAAGAACCAGAGGCTTCCATGCTCACAGCGTGGATTTCACGCCATCAGCGTGAAATCATCCTTCTTCCTACGCCCATAGCATGGATAGCAAGCTGACAACGAGGAGAATCAGAAGCAGCCACACTCTTGGCGTGGAACTGGCGCTGAGAGCGCCAGTTTGTGAAAGTCATAGCTCGTGCTTTTCAAGAGGGCAATTCTGGAAAAGGAAGAAAAGGGTTATAAAAACAGGGTTTCTATGACAGAAAGGTCAGACTTGGACGGCAGAGAAGAAGGGAAACAAGGATTGCTTCCGAAGGAGAGCTCCAGAGAGAATTTCATCTTCATCTTTATTCTTCCATTCTTTCATTCCAAGTAACATTGAATATTGATTTTTTAGCCATGATTATGTTTGGCTAGTACATTTTATTGTAGTTAGGGTCACAAACCTTATGTGAACCCTTGTTACGACGGATTGGTTGTTTTTACTAGTTTATATAAATTTCTTTATCTTTACCTTGTGCGAAATTTCTGTTTTCTTTATTAGACTTGTTCACTCTAATAGTTGATGATAGTTTGAGGGTTAGAACCCTAAATAGGAATATTGGGGTTCTTGATCTTGAAAGGGGGTAAAGTAACAATTCATATGCCTACTAGGAATAGACGTATGTTAATTGCAGATGTTTGAATTATCGTGTTTACTGCTTAATTTTCATGAGGGGCTACTATGGGATTAGGATTCCAATTGAGGTTAAAGGGTTAAATTGCCAAGGGATTGGAATTTAACTAATAAATTCTAGATGATAATTATCTGAGTATTTATACAAATAAGTATTTTTAAATCAATCCAAAGTAATAAGTGGGGATCATAAGGTAAGTGCGCTCTGGCTACAATTCTTCCTCTCAATTACAAAACTTCATCTTTGTTCTTATTATTTTTATTCAATACAAAAATTACAAAAACAAGCCTTTATTTCAGTTCTCAAATTTACACAAATCGACATTATTTGTCACAAACAAACAACCTTTGAACTCTTCCATTCTTAAAAGAAACAATTAATTGATATTCGACCCAATCCATGTGGAGACGATACTTTACTTATCATTATATTACTTGTGCGATCGGTACAGTTGCCGGTGAGCATCAAGTTTTTGGCGTCGTTGCCAGGGATTGGCGTTTCTTATATCAAGTAATTTTGATTTTTAAGATTGGATTTTTATTTTATTTTTACTTTTTGATTTCTTTGTGTTTCTTGAACAGTGATACTAATCTCTTTTCTGAGTTGTATGCGAGGTAAAGAGCCAGAATTTCCACTTGATTTGGAGATTACAAAAACTGAAAAGAGAAACAGGAAATTTACTCGGAAGAAACTTGAATTCGACGAGTCAGATATTCTGTCTGAAAAACACACATCATGGCAGGGAACAATGAAGAAGACAATCAACTCATGGACACTATTCTGACGCCACTATTTAACAGGCCCAATTCAAGTATTGTCCATCCTGAAGTTGGCAACAATAATTGGGAGCTCAAGTCTGATAATATTCTTTTGGTGGAGAGAGCTCAGTTTGGTGGAGAGGATGATGAAGACCCTCATAGATTCGTAAACAGATTCCTGATGATCTGTGACTCGACTAAACATCCTCAAGTGTCCAATGATGCAGTCCGGTTGAGACTGTTTCCTTTTGCTCTTAAAGGAAAAGCTTTAAATTGGTTGGAGAGGCAGCCTGCGAGAAGTATTCCCTCATGGGAGAATTTATCAAACAAGTTCTTTGCGGAGTTCTTCTCGATGGAAAGATACAATCAGATGGTGAATGATATCACCAATTTCACTCAAGCTGAGGGTGAAACTATGTGTTCAGCCTGGAATCGGTTCAAAGATCTAATGAGGAGGTGCCCTCATTACCCCATGACCAACGGTGATCAGGTCCAGATCTTCTTCAATGGTTGTAAACCAGAAATCCGGATGGTTCTGAATGGTGCAGCAGGTGGTAGCATTAAGTCAATGAGAGCAAATGAGACTCTTGAATTGATTGAAAGAATGACTGCCATTGAAAATGAAGGGTTGTCATCTAAGCCTAAGAGAGGCATTCTTCACCTAGACAACAGTGATTCAGCATTGGCTGAAAATAAATTGTTATCACAGCAGATGGAGAATTTGACATCAAGGCTTGATAAAATGTAGCTTTCTAGTGTCCAAGCTAAAGCTACTTCAGTTATTTGTAAATACTGTAAGGAAAACCATGAATCTAATGAATGTCCTACCTTACTGTCTGATGATCCTCCTCAACAGGTGCAAGTAAATGGTATTTGGTATGATCAAAGACCTTTGCCACCAAATATTCCAAGGAATCAGAATTATCCTTCTGGGAGTAATAATTTTCAGAGGAGGGTGCAGGGAACTGGTCTGGACTTCAAGTCTAATAATTATTTGCAGCCTCCACCAGTTCCAGCTAAGGAACCTTCTGAATTGGAGTAGCTAGTGGGACAAATGGCCTAACATTCTAATGCGTTTATGGAAGAGACTCGAGCAAATACCAAGAATACACAGACTTCCATCAGAAATTTGGAGAATCAAATTGGCCAGCTGGCTAAACAAATGGCTGACAGAACTCCAGGTACCTTCCCAAGCAATACAGTTACTAATCCCAAGGAGGATTGTATGGCTATCACAACTAGAAGTGGTAAAGTGGTAGCAGCTCCAGAAAAGCTACACACAAATGTGGAAGCTGATGAGAAACTGAAAGCGGTTGAAGAGCCAGAAAAAGAGGTGGTGATTTCTTCTAATGTTGAGAAATCTGTTCAGAAAGGTAAAGAAGAGGAGCTACCAACTATTGCTGAAAAGAAGAAATTTGAGCTGAATCCGGAATATGTGAAAGCTATGGCACCTTATCCAGAAAGGTTCAAGAAAGATGCTCAGAAGCAGCAATATGCAAGATTTCTTGATATCTTCAAGAAATTGCATGTAAAGATACCTTTTGCTGAAGCCTTGGCTATATGCCCAATTATGCCAAGTTCATGAAAGACTTGTTATCAAGGAAACATAAGCTGCAAGAATGCCAAACAGTAACACTCACTGAAGAGTGTAGTGCCATCATACAAAAGAAGTTTCCACCCAAACTCAGTGATCCAGGAAGCTTCAATATTCAAATTGCTATTGGTAACACTGATGTTGGCAGAGCACTATGTGATCTTGGGGCAAGTATTAATCTGATGCCATTATCTGTTCGCAAATCTCTGGGAATTACTGAGTTAAAACCCATTATGGTTTCTCTACAACTCGCTGGTAGATCTTTGAGGAAACCAAGTGGTATTATTGAAGATGTGCTTGTTAGGGTGGATAAGTTCATCTTCCCAGCTGATTTTGTGGTATTAGACATGGAAGAGGGTACTGAAATGCCCTTATTATTGGGAAGACCTTTTCTTGGCTACTGCTCGAGCCATGATTGATGTTGAGAATGGCAAGTTATAGTTAAGAATGAATGATGAGACTATCACCATCAATGTTTTTGACTCTATGAAACAATCTCCTGATAAAGGTGATTGTTTTTGTCTTGATATTCTAGAGCAAGTAGTGAAAGAAGAGGTATTTTCCAGTCAAGAATCTGAGGAAGTACTTCAAGCACATGAAATGATTCCTTACAAGGAAGAAAAAAATGAGTTGTTTGAAGTCCTTGAAAAGAAAGATTCTGACAAGGAAGATGGTGCACCAAAGGTAGAGTTGAAGGAGCTTCTGGAAACTCTCAAATATATCTTCTTGGGTGAAGAGGAGACTTGCCCTATTTTCATTAACAAGGGATTGTCTTCTGAGCAAGAGACAAGACGGGTTGAAGTGCTTAAAGAGCATAAGACCGCCATAGGGTGGTCAATTTCTGATTTAAAGGGTATTAATCCCTCATTCTGTACTCATAAAATCCTCATGGAGGATGAAGTTCGACCAGTAAGGCAGCCGCAAAGGAGGCTCAATCCAACAATGAAGGAGGTTGTAAGGAAAGAAGTTGTGAAGCTTCTTGATGCTGGTATGATTTATCCAATTTCGGATACTGCTTGGGTGAGTCCAGTGCAAACTGTTTCGAAAAAGGGAGGTATCACTGTAGTCCACAATGAGAAAAATGAACTTATTCCAACTAGAACCATTACTGGTTGGAGAATGTGTGTGGATTACCGGAGGTTGAATGCTGCCACCAGGAAAGACCATTTCCCACTTCCTTTTGTTGATCAGATGTTGGAAAGATTGGCGGGTCACACTTTTTACTGCTTCTTGGATGAATATTCTGGGTACAACCAAATCCCAGTGGTACCAGAAGACCAGGAGAAAACAGCTTTCACCTGCCCTTTTGGAGTCTTTGCTTATAGACAAATGCCATTCGGTCTATGTAATGCACCTGCCACATTTCAAAGGTGCATGCTCTCCATCTTTTCTGACATGGTGGAGAAAAACCTTGAGGTATTTATCGATGACTTTTCTATTTTTGGCTCTTGTTTTGATTTATGTTTGTTAAACTTAACTCATGTTCTTAAAAGATGCCAAGAAACAAATCTTGTACTAAACTGGGAAAATTGTCATTTTATGGTACAAGAGGGAATTGTCTTATGTCATAAGATATCTGAAAAAGGGATTGAGGTAGATGGAGCTAAACTGATGTTAATTAAGAAACTACCTCCTCCTAATAATGTGACTAGTATTAGAAGTTTTCTAGGACATGCTGGGTTTTACAGGAGATTCTTAAAAGATTTTTCTAAAATAGCTAAACCTTTAAGCCAACTCTTAGAAAAAGATTCTGAATTTGAATTTGATGATGCATGCCTTAAAGCTTTTAATATGTTAAGAGAAAAGCTCACTACAGCCCCCATTCTAGTAGCTCCTGATTGAAGTTTACCTTTTGAGATCATGTGTGATGCTAGTGCCTATGCTATAGGTGCAGTCCTTGGCCAACGTAGGAATAAATTGTTACATGTCATATACTATGCTAGCAAGATTTTAAATGAGGCACAAGTAAATTATGCCACCACTGAAAAAGAAATGCTAGCAGTAGTATATGCCTTGGACAAATTTAGATCTT